>NC_056731.1:1841364440-1841406940 GCF_019279795.1 Protopterus annectens
TAACTCATTCATACTAGGAACACTATCCTCCTCTGTTCTCCAAGTACAGATTACAATTCTTCCAGTGTTGAGTTTTTATTAATCAACATTTTATCTCAGTAACTTTTTTGCACCTTTTCTATCCCTTTATCCTTTATTACTTTTTCATCATAGTTCTCCTTAACATGCTACCATTCAGCAGTTATACCTTCCTTATCACTTAAAATACACTTCCCTTAATCTCTGTCTATCATAATACTTTTCTGTTTTTAATTTTGTGCTAAGAAATTGTGATATTTAACTGCATAGTTCTGTATTTCTATCCAGCCCATCATTTGAATTGTACTTGATCAAAAAAGCCTCCTTCTTCTTCTTTTTAAATCATAAATCATTATTTTATATGTCCCACTCAAATCCCTTCCATTTTACTTTATAAATGTTCCTTTCTTGTCTGATGCCATTCTCTTTCTACCTTTCTATATCATTTCTTATACCACTCTCTCCACTTGTAATAAAAATCACATTCTCATGAATGCAGTCTTTCTTCTCTCCCACTTTTTGTAATTCTTAACCTGCTATACTCGGGTCTATATTAGAACATCGAAGTTTCAAAACTTCGAATGTTCTAATATCGAACCCTATTCAGCGAAAGCTGAAAATATCGAAGCAACAGAAAACCACATTTTTTCCTAGGGAAAGAATTTGGTTGTCCATTTCTGTTGCTTCGGTATTTTCAGTGCTGTGGTGGAAAGTTACGGGTCGGGTTCAGGTAAATGTGTGATTGAGTGCGGGTTAAGTTAGTTAGGGCTAGGGTGCGGGTTAGGTATGTGTGCGATTGTGTGGACGTGAGGGTTACAGCGGGTTAGGTGAGTTAGGGTTACAGCGGGTTAGGTATGTGTGCGATTGTGTGGACGTGAGGGTTAGGGTGGGTTAGGTAAGTTAGGGTTAGGCCGTGGGTCAGGTAAGTGTGCGATTGCATGGACATGAGGTTTAGGGCGGGGTAGGTGAGTTAGGGTTAGGGTGCGGGTGAGGTGTGTGTGATAGTGACGGACCTTAGGGTTAGGGTTTGGGTTAAGGTAAGTGGATAGTTAGTGGTGTGTGTATAGTTTAGTGTAGGGTTAGGTGTAAGATTTTAGGTGTATGTGTGTGGATTACTGTTTGTTTGGTGTGCATGTGTTGTGTGTATGTGTTTTGGAACAGCAAATTTTTTCCCTAGGAAAACAATCGCTGTTCTGTATGTTCGATGTTTTCAACTTTCACTGAATAGGGTTTGATATTAGAACATTCAAAGTTTTGAAACTTCGATGTTCTAATATAGACCCACTATACTCACCTATATACCTCCATACTCTTTTCTCACTGCAGTAACATTCTGCTTCTCCTCAAACTCTGTATATTCTGCTACATGACCAGAAAAAATATACTCTGTACCACTCCTTCAGCCACTGCCAGCACTCAAGAAAACAAAAGTACTCGTTGTTAGTATTTATTGCTTCCACTCCTGTACATATATCCTCTATCTTTACCAATTTCATTATGTGCATTTGAAAACATATTTCTTCATTTTTAACATCATAAGTGCAATTGTATAAGTAAACTTACCATAACAGTAAATGTTGGGAGAGATCACTGCTGCAGTAGCCTTAACTATATGGGTTATATCCTGCCTAGGATTGGCCAGATTTCAAAGATTAAGGGCACCTTCTACATGTCTAAGCTGTGGATAGCTCAAGCTAGACAGGAGTAAATTAGTGGTCTAGATGCCAAGCCCTTCACAGCTTTCATGCCAACTCTATGAGGGAGGCTAGAGCCCTGAAAGAGGTCAGTGTTAGGGGAAATAGACATCAATGTCCTCACCATGGCAACAAAAATCATTACAAAAATAAGGGGAGAAGAGGGAGGGAATGGATACTGCAGCAGTAATCTATCTGAAAATCTGCTATTATGGTAAATTAGCTTCCATTACTATACTATGCTCATGATTAGATTACTGCTACAGTAGCCTTAGTTATATGTGTGGAATGCTTTGTGATTAGTGGGACAGAGGTGACAGAAGGGCATAGAGTGCCCTTTGCCCCTGAGATGGGGAAATACATGTAATGCATATACTAAAGTCATGAGGCTTACCTCAGTTACTGATATTAAGTTAATCTTCATCAAATATACTGATTATTCTAATAGATAATAGATGATGGGTCTATATTACATAGTCAAAATCTTAAAACAGCGAACACACTTATGTCGAGTGCCAATACCCAAAACAACAGAATATCGAACAGCTGGAACAGCAATTTTTTTCCCAGGGGAAAAATATCTCTGGGCTATTCTCAGGACTTTGCCATTTCCTCCACTGTGATGCGATCTCGGAGTTGGCATATTTAAGTAGAGAGGTGTGTGTGTGGGGGCAAAGCCCCCCAATTTATTTTGTCTTGGATTTTTTTTTTTTTTGGAGCAGCAATTTTTTTCCCTGGGAAAAAAAATCGCTGTTCTGTACGTTTGATATTGTGTGGTTTCAGGTATTAGCAGTCGATTTACGAGTATTCACTCTTTTGGTGTTTCGATCATCTGATATAGAGCCTAGATCATGGCTATATCAGTTAATAGATAAAGCATCTAGAACAACAGAACACTTTTATTTAGTTAGGAAGTTCAGTGTTAGAATGCAACATAAAGACTATAGTACATCAAGTCTGGAAACATATTGAGGGTTCCCTGTTTGTTTTTTTAAATCTGATATATTTGTTGATTAGTATAAGGACTTGCTGAAGCAGTAGTAATTTATGTTTTCTAGGTAAAGTGAATCAGAAGCTGATGGAAGAGTGGAACCAATTTAAGTTGAAGCTTAGGCGACAGGCAAGATAGTATACAACTCAACTGATGCATGAATCTAGGACAGCTACAGCTTAATTAGATAACAGACTAAAAGGTCTGCAGATGAGATGATATGCAGGTGAGGATATTGTAAAGGGTGAGAAGGAAAGGCAAAGCAAAAAGGAAAAGGTTTATTGGTCGCGAAATAGAAGCTTATGTGTGATTAATTGGAGAATTAAGTATTTTTGTAACTCTCCAAACTATAAAAAGACATTGTCAGTAAGACTGAGAAATCTAAGGTTATAGAAGATTATTGCAGGAGTTAGAAGTGGGCAAGTTTGCATCTTAGTATAGATCCAGTGCATACATCTCAACTTCCTAACACAAGAAATCTGGACAAAGCTTTAAATAATGGAGGACAAAGGCCAAAAGTAGGCACAGATTTTAAATTCTGCACTTATAAACTTGGAATGTTGTTTGCATAACAGGTTTTGTGTTTGCCTGCATTTTCTGAAGGATATGAAGTGTGAAACCCAAATGTATGTCATTATTTAGTGACTTCAATCCTCTGTAGTTTGTCAGAAAAACACAAATTTTAAGAGGAGTAAAGCAAAAATATGAGGCAAAAATTGGGATGTTCTGCAGAATTCTGGACAGTTGAGAGGTATAACCCAGTGATGACAATGAAACCATTTATGTTGGTTCCTAGTAAATGATCAAATGGACAGATTGTCCAAAATCATATGATCAAAACCATATGATCAAAAATTCAGTCCGTCAAACCGTTCTGACTGAGATCGCATTACAGTAGGGATCAGGAAATTTGTCCTTTTCCCTATTGTAGTACGATCTTGGAGTTGGTATAAATAATTAGCAGGGGATGTGGGGGGTGTGGGGGTGCAGGGGGATTTGTCCCACTGCAAAAGCATTTTTTGCTGTATATGGGTGTTGTTTTTGTTTAGATTTTGTTTGATGAACTGATTGTTCGATCATATGGTCTCAATCATATGACTTTTGATAATCTGTCTATTTGATGGTTTGTCATAGATCCCATTTATGTAGTATTAGATGCATTCATATAAGGCACATTCAAAATGTAATACTTATGACCACCTCCTGTCAAACAACATAGTCTCTGCAGAGATTGTGGTTTATTGTATTCTCGCTCAATGAAGAAATAATAAGAAAAGGGAACGCATAGTCATTTACCTATGCCATACCTGTATGCATAGGTGATGAATGCATTTTCCCTTTTTAGGGACTATTTTGTAGCAGATGTGATATATTAGTTGACTAACTTGCTGGTGTAATGCAAAGTGGTAGCACTAATGACTACTGAACTTATTCCCTCTCTGACAATCTTTCTTTTTCGTTCCAAATATATATTTTTGTACAATAAAGTGTTACAGCAGGTACTGGCCATTTCTGGCTTGATACATTCTGAGGCACCAAAGTGTCTGCTGAGTGTTGGGGGAAGGGTTATTGCTGCATTGATCTTCATGGCAAAATGACATATCTGTAAAGGCTGCTTAAACAATAGACTATACTTGAGTAGTCAAATCTGTGGTATACTCTGTAAAACTGCTTAAACAATAAACTATACACGAGTAGTCAAATCTGTGGTATACTCTGTAATGCTTCCTGTGTTGATGTATATTCTATATTCCCATCACTTGTATGGCATATTATTATTAGGTAATGGCAGCATCAGGTAAGCACTGCAGCATAAAATAAATAATTCTCAGAAGTCCACATTATGCAGATTAGACACTTGTTGCTTTGGCCCGCCCTAACTATACCTTGGGCATGGTTGCTACTGGTAGTCAGCCATTTTGTATGCATATCAACTATTGTGGAAATACCCAAGAAACTTTACTAAAAGATGCCATGCATGCATGAGTTTTACTGTAACAAATTATGTCTGCCAAAGGCGCCAGAACCATAGGGTAAGGGTGAGGGAGAGCCCCCCCCCCACTTTCACAGCTGCAAGACCTATAAACGCACGCAAGACCTGTAATGCACACATGATAATGTGAATTTAAATTTAAACACAAAAGTGCGTGGTTCCTGCCTACCAGATTCACTACCACTTAAGGCTGCTGGTGGACTCAACCTCATGGTAAGCTTAAGGCTGCTCGTGTTACGAGGCTGCTCGTGTTATGAAGCTGCTCTGTTCTGCTTATTTTATGAAGCTGGTGGTCTGTTCTGCTTATTTTATGAAGCTGGTGCTCCATTTTACTGTGTGCCATTCTACTTATTTTATGAAGCTGGTGCTCTATTTTACTGTGTGCCATTCTGCTTATTTTATGAAGCTGGTGTTCCATTTTACTGTGTGCCATTCTGCTTATTTTATGAAGCTGGTGCTGTCACGTTAAGATTAAGGCTGCTGGTGTTATGAAGCTGCTCCATTCTGCTTATTTTATGAAGTTGGCTGCTTCGTTCTGCTTATTTTATGAAGCTGCTCAGTTCTGCTTATCTGTTCTGCTTATTTTATGAAGCTGGTGCTCCGTTCAGCTTATTTTATGAAGCTGGTACTCCGGACAGCTGTAAACATGTCTACCAGATGTTGACTGCATGCAGTTACTAAGTGTATGCGAAATCTTTCCCTTGCTGTTTCTTCATGATTCTTCCAAAATTCTCATGTTAAGCTGAAAATAGTCATCTACCCCTTTAAAAAATTAGCCTAAACTGTAAGAAAAGCATGTGCTTCTTAACTGGCCCCTGTGCTGTTATTCCCAGTCATCCATTTCTGCATTACTGGCATTTTGTAGATTATTCTGATGAGTCAGTATGCATTATTCCTAAGTGTGACAGCTGTATATTTAATGAAAATATTTTGATCTGAAAAAATATCTGTCCTTTTTTCCAGTTTTTTTTTAATGTTGTCATCTTAATTCACAGTGGTGGACACAACTCCTACTAGCATAAGGCAGAAATCATTTCAGTTAATGATTATTTCTCTTTTCCCTTTATTCTTAGATTTCTGGCAACAATCTGTTAGATACAAGTTGTAGTTACAGCAACTCTCACTATTACCATATACGGCAGCGCCCTGTTCAGTATCTCTCATTTTTATTTCTAATTTGTAATACTATTTTTTCACTTTGCACATTTACCTCATTCTGTTATTAGTTTACTTGCTCTACAACAAAACTACAAACATCAAGGCAGTTGAGCCTATTTATATTAGGAGCGGTATAACAATGCACCATCATGTGGGACATCTTCCTGGACATTTCTTAACTTGTACTACACAAAGTATACTGCTCCTTCTTGCTCTTTTTTAGTGCAATGGGTGATGGACAAAGCAATTGCACAAAGACATGCACAGCTGTCTGCTTGATTATATTTGTAATGTGGCAACAAATTGAAATGAGATTGTATCACTTGTGCACATCTGTACAAATAAAAATGATGTCTTTCATTTCTGATTGTATAAATATTTACCTTCTCCTTGCTATTTGTTAGACTGTTGTTTCTGACATATCTAGAATTAACAATGTATTACCCTTATTACATAGCTAAGGTATTAGTTTAGTGGCAGTTCTTAGATTAGGCACAATCTGCTTATTTTATGAAGCTGGTTGTGTGTGTGTGTGTGTGTAAAATACCCCAGTACGTACAACAGCCTGCATTCTCTACACACACCACCTGTCTAGATTTTCACAGAATATTTGGCTCATACTTTGGTCTGCTCCTCTTAAAATTTGTGGTTTTGTGGCAAATTAATGATAACGGAATTCACAAAATAATGATAGCCCTTTAAGTTTCAGTCTTCCTATTTTTTGGTAACACAAAACACTATTTCAGCAACTTCCTAAGCTTATACACGCAATATTTAAAATGTGCCCCTAGTTTTGGGCCTTTGCCCCCCCAAAAAATAAATTTTGGCTTTCCAGATTTCTTCTGCTGTGAAATTGAGAGCTTTAGTTATGTCAAGTGGATGGTGCAGTGGTAGTGTTATTGCCTCACAGCAAAACGTTCTCCGGTTTGATTCTTGGCTGGGGTGCCTTCTATGCAGAGTCTGTATGGCCTTCCCTGTGTTTGTGTGGGTTTCCTCTGGGTGCTTGGGTTTTCTTCCATGTCACAAAGACATGCATCTGGAGCATTTCTCCCTGGGCCTCTGCTGAAAATTGTCTATGTTCCAAGGTCAGATATTCTTGGTAAACAAATATTAAATACATTTTTTTCAAGGATCTGAGATCTTCAGGGGAAGAGAAGTTGAGTGTTGTTTATTCCAAGTCTATTTGCATTGTTAGTAGCATAATAGGTAGTAGCCTTACATTTGATGCACAACGCTATGGGTTCTAATCCAGAGTATGTAGATGGATTGCTGATAATGTACTGTGTTGTACTTTAAAGGGAGTGGATGCTGCAGTCCTGTGAATGCCCTCCTTTGGAGGAGTTACCTAGTAACTATGAACCTGTCATCAGTTTGCCATCCATTTCCTATTGCAATATTTATTAGCTTATTGTTTTTTAATGTAACATAAGCAATTTATTCTTCAAGGAAAACAGCTACTTTATTTGTAGATGAAACAATGAAATATAAAGTTGTTTAACAGCACCAACCTCTTCATTAGTTAGAGATCCCTTTAATGTGGAATTATTTAGACAACTTACTTCTGCAGAGATTTTGTATATTTACTGATATTAATGGATTGTACTGACAGAAGTCTGAGTGGCCTTTTATGGTTGAAATTTTCTGAAATGGGTAGTTTTGTCATTATTGGTTCATACATTTAGTTTCATTGCTTAATAAAAGGCGGTTCAAAACTACAAATTTAAAATACATTCTAACAACTGGTGCTGTATTATACAAGGAATATAATTTAATACAATCAGGAAAGTGAATCAAAGAATGCATACATGTATGTATGACCCTAAAAGTGTGTTTGAAACAGCCCAGAGAAGAGTGTGAAAGGCTCAAAATCATGGGCACATTTTAAGCTTTATTCCTGTTACCAAAGCAATGGATGAAGGTGAAATAGTTCACACCACATTACCTTGACGTGGCCAAGCCTTTTGACACAATCCCCTACTCAGGTGTAGTACAAAAGATGAATAATGTAGGTGCAAACATTTGTATCACTAGCTAGATTGCCAACTTGCTCAAAGGATGAAGGAGATCAAAATAGGGGAAGAGACCAATCACCAATGGAGCCCCAAAGGGTTTGGTGCTGAAACCTTTTTCTGTTTGGCATATACATCTCAAAAGTAAAAGGAAATACCAAAGGGCTTTGGCCGGCTAAGTTTGGGATGACTGCAAGCTAGGAGCAGTTATTGAATCCCCAAATGACTTAACCATCATGCAGGAAGGTTTGTCCTAAATAATAACTGGTGTCAAAATCATGACAATGCCCTCTGGAACTGACCCAATTGTTTGGCATTTGAGAACTTGTGTGTACAGTGACCTAACATTTGACCAACATGTGCCCAGGGTTATAAGAAAGCCTTTCTATATTGCACAGCTTATAAACAAATTCATTATGACTAGATCTAGAGATGTTGTTGCCCCCCTTTACAAAGCTATTATTAGGTCAATAATTTTGTATAATACTCACTTTGGCATGTATCTGTCCATCCCCATGCAACAATTGGAATACCTTCAGAGATATCTTACTAAAAGGATAAAAGTCCTAAACAATAGGTCTTGCATGGACCACCTCAAAGATTTATTACTATACTCAGTATCCCACAGAGTGCTTAGAGGTGACATGTCTGGCATACAAGTCATCCTCCGACCTAGTACAGATGGACCTACTGAACATCAGCAAGTGGCATTAAAGCAAGTCAAACGGCATCAGAAATACTCAGTCCAGTTATCTAAACTGAATGTTGTGGAGAAATGGATATCACAGAGGCTACAACTGTTCCAGAACAGACTATCCATAAAAATAAAACAAAGCTCATCCGTCCATATTCAAATAACAACTTGGATCTAAGGATGGGTAATAGAAAATGTACTCCAGGATTGCCCCTCATGCCACTAATGGATAGAGGCAGTTCCTAAATGCTGCATCCCTTACATGAGTCCCCTCAAATTATCTATGGTATGATCACAGTTATTCTCACTAGGGCTAATATACAATTATCAGTCATGGGATAGGTAAGACCAATCAGAAAATGTTAATTCAAGCACCAAAGGGGAATTGGCTAAGCTTAAAATGTCCTCCAAGTGAATGTATGTTGTGGTAGTACATAGTTATAAAAAATTGCCCTTTTTAGATCACTAAGTGCCCCTGTCACCCTCCATCCCCCGTCCCCTAGTCTTCAACAGCTTCCGGCACCTATGATGTCTGCCTAACACTAGACAGCACAAATTAATTCAGCCTTCTTTCAGTAAGCATGGTATAATTTAGTCAACATACCTTAAGATCCTTACTTTGCCAATGACTAAAATATGTACGTATAAACAAACAAACACACACACACACACACACACACACACGCACACACTGTACATACATAACCAAATTTTATTCTCTAGTTAATGCTGTGAAAGTCAATATTTGGGTCATTTAATGAAAACCAATACACCCATCTATACACACACACACACACACACACACACACACACACATATATATATATATATATATATATATATATATATATACATACACACTTCTAGACATACACACACACAAACACACACAGAAACTCACACACACGGCGGATCCCGTAAAATCAGCCAAAAAGCCAATAAGATAACAGCATTGTAACAATCAATGAACAATCGTAAAAACTAGGCCTAATCTGAATAAGTATGGCATGGGATTGCAAACTACCAATCAAGTTGTTTAAATCCAAGAATAGAACAATGGGGTAGACAGCCAATGTCACAACTCAAATTGAGATCTTGATCAATAAAAAACTAGGAAGAGAACAGCCAATCAAATTGTTTAAATATTTGTATGAACCAATAGCGCAGTCAGCCAGTGTCATAACTCAAGTAAGAAACTAGGCCAATGAAGGAAGAGAGAATGAATAAATAAAAGTGTTTCCTAAAATGACCTCTAAATCACAAAATAAAAAAATACTCATTAAAAGTAACAAGTGTGAAGAGCATTCACAAACCAATCATAAGGCTAATACCAGCCGGAGAGCGAATAAGATTATAGCATTGTGACAAACAGTAGACAATGGTAAAAAACTGGATCTGGTCTAAATAAGTGTAACATGGAAAGCAAACAACCAATCAAGTTGTTTAAATCTAAAAATGGACCAATGGAGTAGACAGCCAATGTCATAACTCAAATCAAAATCTCAACCAGTAAAGAACTAGGAAACAAACAGCCAATCAAATTATTCAAATATATGTATAAACCAATGGAATAGTCAGCCAATGTCAAAGCTCAAATCAAAATCTCAGCCAATAAAGGATTAAGGAGAAAACAGCCAATCAGATAGTTTAAATGTAAAAATAGACCAAAAACCGCAAAGTGCCCAGCTTTGTAAAAGGTGATCACAGCTAAACAGACACTGCTCCTGGTTTTCCAGGCAGTGTCCCATCCAAGTACTAACCAGGCCTGACCCTGCTTAACTTCCCAGATCAGACCAGATCAGAAGTATTCAGGGTAGAGTGTCTGTTGGTAATTCATATCTGAATCTCAACCAATAAATCAGCAGGAAGGAATAACATATAAAATTCTCCATGCAAACATCATGGATTTACCAAAAAGTAAAGCAAGTTGAAAGGGGTCATTCAAAAGCATCGCCATTGACTGAAGTAGAGCAATCATGGAGTACTAACATCTAGTAGCCAATTAGAAAACAAAGTCAGGGAAAACAAGACAAAGGTTAAGTGACATTGACTCATGGTGCTTAACAACAAAAAGCTGAGACGCCAATAGAATACAATGCCCAAAGAATGGCATGTGGAAAGTAAAGTTCAAAAATAAACATTGTAATGATATGTTGCAGAAAATATACAATGTTTAGAACTTGAACAACAATAGCAGTAGCAAGACATAGCAAGATTCTCATTTAATATGTCATTTCATCAGTGCTGGTTTCAAAGGTATATTAGAATTCAATCTTGGTGATTTGTCTGCTCACTGATTCACTTGATTTCGGCAAATTCAGTCATAAGTCCTATGTCACTACCTTTAATATCACAAGTTATTGTTTGTAAATCCATAAAATGGAAAGAATTGTGATCATTGGTTGATACATGCCACACAAGTGGATTTGTCATATCCCTGAGCCTCAAATCACCCACATGTTTGGATATGCGTTCTTTAAACAATCTATTGGTTTTGCCTACATAGAACATGTCACAGATGGTACAGCAAAATATTGTAGACAACATTTTTGGTCTTGCAATCTGCATAGCCATGAAAAGTATAGTTCTTATTGGTTACAGGATGTTTGTATGTCTGTTCCTTATAGATGTATTTCTGCATCGTCCATGTTCTGCATGAGTAAGTACCCTTTCTATTGGTTCTTATTTCCATCTTCTTGAATGGTTTATCACACAGGATTTATTTTAAGTTCTTACTATTCCTGTACGTAAAACAGAGGTATTCTCCTATGATGATCTTCATAAATTCATCACTAGTTAAGATCTTCCAGTTGTTATTAATAATTGTGCTAATGTGGTGAATATCACTTGAATACCTTAGGATGACCCTAATATCATTTTTGTGGTTGTTGTTTCCAGATGGTTCCAAATTCTGGGATGGTAGCTCTGAATAATAGGGCTTGCCTCTAGTGTTCTTTAGTTGAACTGCTGCATGCTGTTGTAAATTGATTTCTTTCTTCTTATAACCTCTGGCTGTCAACTGGTAAATTAATTTCTCATTGGCTGCTTTGAAGTCTTTATTCCTGGTATACATTCTCAAGTTGTGTAACATTTGACCCTTAATAATGTTATGGTATGTGTGTGGGGGGTGCATACTGGATTGATGGAGTATACTATTCTTCATGCATTCTTTATGGTGTACCAAAGTATTTATCTATCCATTGCTGTTCTTCCTAGAAGAGGTACACATAGTAAATCTCAGGAATTGAGGTGATCCCTCCAACTAAGCAACATATTCTGAAAAACATTCAACTGTGCCTCCCTATAACAAAAAAAAGTCATCAACAAATCTTTTATAATATAACAGATGGTGATTGTAAGAATCGATCTGATATTGTTAATCCTCGTTCATTCCTTACGCATGGGTATCGATTCTGAGCTCGGAACTGAGCCGGCCATTTTCCAAGCTTGCGTCAGCTTCAAACTCTCGAGCTAGACTCTTACCCACAATCCCCCTCTTCCTGTTACCCCAAATTTCGTTTGCCGCATTGCCATCTGGTCGTGTCAAGCTACTTCTCTTGAGCTAAATACAGTCAATTGTTGTTTAATTGCTTTACAAATTACTTTTCTGTCAGAAAAGTTGATATTTTATTGTCTCTTGCCCTATCGCATCTAGCGTTCATAATTTCCTCAGTTTTTTTCTGCCCTTTACTTACCCTTTTTACCGCAAGGTAATTTTCTCTTTACCATCGTTGGTAATCCTTTTCCCTTTCTCTTTCATTCCTTCGGGTACTCTCTTGTACCATTGTTGATACTTTTTTATTAGTTGATATGTCAGATTAAAAAGGTAGTCTGGGGTTTAAGGGGTGTTCTGATTGCGGATACAAACTGCCTACTTCTGATGCACACTCTTTATGTGTTTATTGTTTGGGAGCTTCCCATTTATCTGTTGAACCACCTTGTACTATTTGTGAGAACTTTTCTAATAGAACTTTGTTAGAAAGGAAAAATAAGCTGATACTGAAGGGACTTCTAAAATCTCCTTTTTCAGAGGCTATTTCTGGGTCAGAGTTCTCAACCCCTCCTAAAGCCCATAAGAAAATGGATGTTTCTTTTAAGGCTAAATCCTTGCCATCATCCCCGGCTGGGGACTCTCACCAACCAAAACCTAAAAAGGCTAAAATTTCAGCTCCGGAGCTTTCTCAGTCAGCCTCAGTGCTTTCGGTGCCCAGACCTTCGGCACCGAGGCCTTCGGCTCCATTAGTGATTTTGGCTCCGTCCTCTCCTGCAGCCTTCTACATATCAGCACCAAGGGGCTCCTCAGTTCAGACAATTACCACTGTATTGGCACCGACTATTCAGTCGGCGCAGACCTTGACCGCGTTGGTTCTGTGATCTTCCTTGGAACCAAGGCCTTTATTGTTGACTCCAGTTTTGTCGGTTCCAGCTTCTGCACCGACACCCACTTTGGCACCGATCCCTGTGTCGGTGCAAACAATGGCATCAGCACCGATGACTTCTTCGGTGCAGACAACAGTAGTCCAGTCTCTCTCGGCACCATTGTCCTTGGTGCAGTCAGATGAGATAGGCACCGAGTCTGCCTCTTTTGTGGACAGGCCTGTTTCTCCCTCAGTCTCTGTGAGGTCCACTAGAAGCCTTTCTGAACATGATGTGTTGTGTCTTGTGGACCAGGCATTCTTGGCCAGAGGTATTCCATCCTTCAGGACCTATCCTTCCTTGGGAGGTGATCACCCATCTCCAAAGACACCTTCTTATTCTCCTCCTTCATTGCCTTTGAAGTCCTTGGATATAGTACAGTCTTCCCCCTCTGCGGTTCTCTTTATGGATCTCACTAAGGAACCACAGTTGCCTTCATGGCAGGAAAGTTTTGCTACAACCCAGGATGTCAGCTGTGACACTCATAGCTTGCTGCTCCACAGCCATCCAGGGACTCGGGGTCAGCAGGCTGAGCCACTTAGGAGAGTAGTGTCCCCTGTCCTAGACATACACTCCTCTCTGGGTGGACCAGCCTTCCAACTGATGGAGAAGGCTTTGGCTGCCACTGGCGATACTGGACTGTCTATACCTCCGCCCTTCTCTGGTACACTGGGCCTCAGGACATAATCCCTCAGGAATCCCCCTTTCCGTTGTCTTCCCCAGCTTCTCCCACTGAGGAGGTCCACTGGAAAAGTTTGTGCAAGAGGAAGCACATGGACTCCACAGAGGAGTCCCTCACCGAAGACACAGATTTTGATGAGGGGGGAAGGATCCCTTCGGCCACCCTCTGAGGTATCCTTTGGCGATATCCTCGAAATCCTGAAACAGAGAGGTGGCTGGCAGTCCTCTAATCTGACCCCTGAGGAATCTGTGTTCCTGCAGGCTTTTCGCACCTGGCCCCCTACCTCCTGGGTTACTCCACCTGCCAATGAACTTGTCAAGTTCATCGTGCAGCGTGCTTGGAAGGCCCCTGATACCATCAAAGCTATTCCCCGGAGGCCAGATAAGATCTTGTCCCCTCCTGCTTTGGATCCCCATTGGTCCAGAGGTCTTCCTGTAGATGCTTTGGTGGTGGCGGCTGCAACAGAAAAAGATTTGGCAGAAGAAGAAAGCCAGACTGTCCATCTGCCTAACAGAGAGTCCCAGGCCCTGGACAGAATAGGGAAGTGCACCTTTGCTTCAGCAACCTTTGCTATAAGGTCCATGAATTATATGGCACATTTTACCAGGCTTCAAAAGGATCTGGTTTCTGAGCTCTCTGAAACCTTGGCTGGTGCAGTGTCTGATGAGGTCCGTGACAAAGTGGCCTCTCAGCTGGCCACCATTGAGTCTATATCTAACACCTCTATGCGATTGATATCTCACGCACTAGAAGGAGCAGCTAGAGTGGCAGGTTCAGCTGCAGTCTTGAGACGAAACGCCTGGATGCACTTGTGCAACTTCACAGAACCTTTTAAGTCTTCCTTTCTTAATGTCCCCATTGAGCCCTCATCGTTGTTTGGGTCCAAAGTTAAAAGCACACTAGCCAGATGTGAACACGGTGGTAAGACCCTTTCTGCCATAGGTGTCTATTATTCTTCTCCTCAATGTGCTTTCTCCCGAAACCAAAAGAGTGGGAAGATATGGTTCAGGAAATCTCAGGGTCCTTTCCGTGACACACAGGCTGAGTTCTCCCCCAGAGGCAGAGGGGTAAACTCACAGGGAAGACGCTCCTTTCGGGGCAGAGGGGGACTGTGTGTAACCAGGGTTCCAGGGATTCTTCCCCTGGTCAGTCCTACCAGTGCTCCTGAAGGTCGGCCCAACTCCTTTCCTCTGGAGGTGGTTGGGGGACATTTCTCCTTGTACCCTTCTGCCTGGCTAACCATCACCACCGATTCTTGGGTACAAAGGATCATAACCAGAGGTTATCATATCCCCTTCGATCTTTGTCCTGTCCCTTTAAAAAATCTTTCCGACGTTCCACCCAGTCAAAGGAAAGAAGCAGCACTAGAGATAGAGAAGCTGCTAAGAAAAGGAGTCATCCAAATAGTCCCTCCAGACCAGATAGGATCTGGATTCTACTCAAGACTATTTTTGGTGCCAAAGATAACCGGGGACTGGAGACCAATTTTGGATCTCAGTGTATTGAACAAGTTTGTGAGAGTACAAAAATTCCAGATGGTCACTATGCAGTCTATCCTCCCACTTTTGGAAAAAGATGATTGGATGTGCTTTATAGATCTTCACGATGCGTACTACCACATAAAGGTGGACAGGCCATCAAGAAGATTTCTGCACTTCCGTGCGGGAGCCAGTCACTACCAATTCAGAGTACTGCCCTTTGGACTCTCTACAGCCCCCAGAGTGTTCACAAAGTGCATGGCAGTTGCCACAGCTCACTTGTGACTTCAAGGATTCCAGGTGCTTCCATACCTAGAAGACTGGCTCATTTCCGCCCCCACCAGACATCTACTGGAAAAAGCCCTGGCATACTCTCTCCTTGCTGCTCAAAGGCTAGGTATAACCATAAACTAGCAGAAATCCAATCTCACCCCATCTCAGTCGACAGAATTCATAGGGGTTATTTTGGAAACAAAGAACTGCAGAGCTGCTATTCCAGAGCACAGAATTTTAAGGATAAAGCAACAACTAATTCCAATCCTTTCAAAGGAAAAATCCATGGCTTACTCGGTTCTACAGCTGTTGGGTTCCATGGCAGCCTCCATCACCATTGTTACCCTGGCCAGGTTTCACATGTGGCTTCTACAATGGCTACTGCTCACCCAATGGTATCCTTTTCAGCATCCTCTTTCAGCCATGATTCTAGTAACCCACAGGTGCAAACAGGATTTAAATTGGTGGATGACACACAATCTCTCACAATGGTCTCGCCCCTTCTCCCCCCAGCAACCCAAGGCCACAGTGACCACGGATGCCTCTCTGATGGGGTGGGGGTGGGGGGGCTATGTCAGGGACAGACAGTCCAAGGCACTTGGTCCCAACTGGAGGCCCATCTGCATATAAATGTTCTAGAACTGAGGGCGGTGCTTCTGGCGTTGCAAGCATTTCATCCCCTGCTGCCATCTGGGACAATTGCAATTCAATCAGACAAAATGGCAGTGGTCTGGTACATCAACAAGCAAGGTGGAACCAAATCTTACCCCCTTTTTTGAAAGGCCATGAGGATATGGCAATGGGCGATGGCTACCAACCATTTTCTTCTAGCAACGCACATTCCTGGGAGTTCCAACATGATAGCAGACAGACTCAGCAGGTGCATTCTTCAACCTCACGAGTGGTCCCTGAATCTCTTGATAGCGGAGATCTTCCACCGCTGGGGCCATCTTTGCTGTGACCTCTTTGCATCTCCGACCAACTACAAATGCAGCAACTACTTTGCCCTGATTCCCCTTCCGGGACAGTCACCCAGGGATGCTCTAGTCCACGATTGGCCCTCGGGTCTTCTCTATGCATTTCCACCCTTTTCTCTCATTCCCCAGTTTCTGAAGAAAGCCTGGTGGTTGAAGAGCAAGGTAATCCTCATAGCACCATATTTGCCCCAACAGATTTGGTTCCCATTCCTTTGGCCTCACCTACTAGATCGACCATGGATTCTCCATCCAATCCTGGAGTTGATCTCACACCCACAGAACCTGATTGATCCCAGTCTGAACACCCTGAAGCTAATGACTTGGCTACTCCAATTCCCTTGATTGCCAGGCAGAATGATCTTTCTTTACCAGTACGTGATATTCTCATTGCTTCTCATAAGTCTTCCACTAGAATTACTTATCTGAGCAAGTGGAAAAGATTTACCTCTTGGCTGAAAGATAAACAAGTAGACCCCTTTTCAGCACCAGTGTCGATAATACTAGACTATCTGGCCAACCTGTTTCAATCGGGTCTATCGGCCTCTACCATTAGAGTTCATTTGGCTGCAATTTCTAATTTTCATGAGGGTGTCCAAGATTCTTCTCTTATGCCCCATAAATTGTGCAAGACCTTCATAAAAGGTGTGACTCATCTGAAGCCACCTTTTAAAGAACCTATTCAACCATGGGATTTATCATTAGTTCTACAAGCTCTGACAATGGCAACTTTTGAACCAGCCTTTTCTTGTGACCTCAAATATTTGTCATGGAAAACCTTGTTTTTGGTCACTATTACTTCTGCCAGACATATTTTTGAACTTCAAGCTTTATATATCAAGTGTCTCTGAGAACTAATCCGTCATTTCTGCCTAAAGTGATCTCTGAAATGTCCATTAATCAAGCCATTGAATTGCCAGTTTTCTTTCCCAACCATTCAAACAGAGGAGAGTATTTTCTACATACCCTAGATATACACAGGCAAATCCATTTTTACTTAAACAGGACTAAACCCTTTCGTAAATATGACCAGTTATTTTTGGCCTTTTCTGGATCTAGATTAGGATCTGATGTTGCTAAGGTCACATTAGCTAGATGGTTGAAGGATTGTGTGACCTTTATTTACACACAACGTAATATCTCGTTGCCTAGTACCATCAAAGCTCATTCAACAAGGTCGGTGGCAACTTCTGCTGCCTTCCATGCCAGAGCTTCTTTACATGACATCTGTGCAGCTGCAACTTGGGCTATGCCTCATACCTTCATCAATCATTACAAATTGGATTTGGCCTCCAGGGGAAGAGCATCTTTCAGTTCTATGGTGGTCAGGAATGTCCTTCCATGAGAACCTCCCAGGAATAGAGGCAGCTGGGGACTCTGTCTCATGCATAAGGAATGAATGAGGATTAACAATATCAGATAAAGAAGTTATGTCTTACCATAACGTTCCATCTGTATTGTTGATCCTCGTTCAGTCATTATGACTCTCCCTCCTTCCCCCTCCTGTGGTTTTTAGTGGATCTCTCCATCCAATTCTCTTAGGTTATTTGACCAGAGGTAGCCTCTACCTTCTTTAACTTGCAAACTCAATCTGAGGTAACAGGGAGAGGGGGATTGTGGGTAAGAGTTTAGCTTGAGAGTTTGAAGCTGACGCGAGCTTGGAAAATGGTTGGCTCGGTTCCGAGCTCGGGACCGATACCCATGCGTAATGACTGAACGAGGATCAACAATACAGATGGAACGTTATGGTAAGACATAACTTCTTTTTATTGAAGACAGTATGGTTCTCCCAATGAGCTAGCAGAAAATTCACAAAAGTGTTGGCACAGGGGGTTCCCATCACTACCCCCCATGTTTGCCAATATATATGACCATCAAAGCAGAAAATGTTATTTTCCAATACTATTCCCAAGAGGACACAAATCAATTCAATTGTACTGTTGTTGAGATCACTATATTCAGATAAAAGACCTTTATCACTTTTATGCCATATTCATCGGAATCACAGTAAATAGTCTTTGAACGTCCATAGTTACCATTATCTTGGGACCACTATTTCCTGAAGAAGTCATGTAATGTGGATAAAAAGTGTTTGGTGTCTTTCAAAACTGAACTCGCCTTAGGCAAACATTTCTTGAGTTGGTATTCTACATATAGAGGTAATGTTTCAGTGAGCCAACCTTCACCTGCTACTATGGGACATAGCAGTGGAGATACCATGTCTTTGTATATTTTTGGTAGTCCTTTCCTGACAGGGATTTTTGGAGTCATCAGTTGGAAGAAGTCATGTAAATCTTGGTTAATCCTTTGACAGGATAACAATTCAAGAAGAATATTTCTCACTGAGTGAATCATTTTATTGACTTGTAACATGTTGATCTTCTTATAGGTAGTTTCACCAGATAGCATAGATAATATCTTAGTCTTATAGCAATTCTTTATCCAAAACAACTATGGCTCCACCTTTGGCAGCTGAACTGATAACAATATCTTCACAAACTGAACCTCAAATCACCCACATGTTTGGATATGCATTCCTTAAAACGTCTATTGGTTTTGCCTACATAGAACATATCACAGATGGTACAGCATGCTATGTAGACTACATTTTTGGTCTTGCAATCTGCACAGCCATGAAAAATATAGTTCTTATTGGTTACAGGATGTTTGTATGTCTGTTCCCTATAGATGTATTTGCACATCATTCATGTTCTGCATGGGTAAGCACCCTTTCTATTGGTTCTTGTTTCCATCTTCTTGAGCAGTTTATCACACAGGATTTCTTTTATTTATTTATTTTACATTTGTTTACCGGGAATGTCCGACTGGACACAGGTCCATTTTCAGCGGAGCCTGGGGAGAAAAGCTCCAAACACCAATACGGTTCCAAGGAGACAAAAACAGTAACAAATAAGAAAACAGTGTCATACATGTTAAGAATATATTTGAGCATAGATAGCAGAGATTAACAATGTCTAAATTTCTGGTAGTAAGCCAATATCTATATAAATATGAATATATATATTTTTTTTACAAATGGGACTTGGGGAGCAACCATTTGATCCTTAGCAGAATCCTAGCAACAGTGCAGTGGTATGGCCTAGCCTTGGGAGTAACATGAGCAATGTCAGTTATTTATGTAGTGGATTTTGAGAAGTTTTGTAAATTGGGAAGTAGAGGTGGTGGAAGTTAAGTGGCTTGGGAGTGAATTCCAGGTTCTGGCATTGGAGAAGGAACAGAGATTTACCAGCATCATTTTTATATTTGATGACATTTATGTGGTTCTGATAACTAGTTCTTAAGATTCTAGTGGTGGCATAGGGGTGAATTAGATTCTGAAGTGATGGGGTTTTGTCAGGAAGGTAGTAGAGCTTGTGAGCTACTGAGAGTTGGTTGAGTAGGAGTAGGTGAGGTAACTCAAGCCAATTAAGTTGCTTGAGGGCTAGACAGTGATGGGATCTATGAGACGCATCGGTAGCAAACTTGGCAATCTTGTTGTAGGAGGATTCCATTTTGGTTTGTTCGGTGTGGCAAAGGTTAGTTAAGATAGGGGAGGCATAAAGGAGAATGGATAAGAGGTGAGTCCTTGCTAAGGTGGCTTTGGTAGGTTTAGAGATGAACTGTCTGTTCCTGTAAAGAAGACCGAGCTTTTTGTTAACTTTCTTAATTGTTTGGGCTATGTGTATGTCGAATTTTAGATTATTGTTAATTTCAACACCTGATAGTTTTGTATGTGTTGTTGGGATGATTTGTATGTTATCTTTAGATGTTATGGTAAAATCATTATTTAGTGGAGGAGATCTACCAGGGCTAAAGAGAATGAGTTTTTTTTTTTTGGGGATTAAGAATAAATTTTATGTTAGTGAACCATGCTTCTGCTAAGGAAAAGTTTTTTGGGTTATGGTTTTTAGCTCATGTAGGGTGGGGGAGGCACATATAATAGTGGTATCATCTGCGTATGGCACTACTGAGACAGAGAATGAGGATGAAGCTATCTGGTTAGTAAATAGTGAGAATAGCAGAGGCCCTAGAATGGACCCTTGTGGGACAGCTATGCCTACTGGTAATAGGGGGGACAATTGGTCTTGCCATAGAACTGCCTGCTGACGGTCTAAATACTTATTGAACCATGATATGGTGGAGGAGCTTATGTTAAGGGAATATAGACTTTCTAGAAGCATACTATGGTTCACCATATCAAAGAATATTGAGGATACAAATAGTCCATTATTTCTATGGTGATTGACAATGTTGGTAAAAGAGAGTAGTGCTGTAGTAGTGCTATTGGAAGGTCTGAAGCTATGCTGGGATATGGATAGCAGGTCATTCTTTAGGAGGTACTGCATTAGCTGGGAATGAACTGCCCTCTCTAATATTTTTGATAAAGTTGATAGGATTGCAATAGGGGGTAGCTGATAACCTCAAGTGCCTTACCCCCTTTGTGCAGTGATATAATATGTGATATTTTCCAGGAGTGAGGTACTTTACATTCTGATATTGATCTATTTATGAGAATGGACACCGGATAGGCTATAGCTTCAGCTATTTAAAGGAAGTCCGCAGGTAGATTGTCAGCTGCCAGAGTGGTTGGTTTAAGTTTTTTGAGGAGATTAGCAATTGTATTAGTGGGGACTGGGTCCAGGGAAAAACTGGAGGAAATTGTTTGTTGTACTGAAGTGGGTAGGGGTCTCTGTAGGTAAGGGGCTGCTAGCAGTGTTTTAGGTGTTGGCTAGGGCTTGGATTGTTTCAGTAAAGTATTTGTTAAATTGGGTGGGGATGTTGTCATGGTTGTTTGGTAATTCAGGGGTAGGAGTGGTGGATTTTCCAGGGTGCAGTAAAGTATTTATAGTGACCCAGAATTTTTGAGGGTTGTGAGCATATTTTTCTTGCTTTTAAGGTACTTTCAAGTTTTTACTGTTCCTGTAGGTAAAATGGGGGTATTCTCCTACGATATTCTTCATAGATTCATCACTAGTTAAGATCTTCCAGTTGTTTTTAATCATTTTCATAACATGGTGAATATCACTTGAATACCTTAGGATGACCTTGATATCATTTTTGTGGTTGTTGTCTCCAGATGGTTCCAAATACTGTGGTGGTAGCTCCAAATAATAGGGCTTACCTCTGGTGTTCCTTAGTTGAACTGCTGCATTCTGTTGCAAATCAGTTTCTTTCTTCTTATAACCTCTGGCTGTCAAATGGTAAATTAATTTCTCATTGGCTGCTTTGAAGTCATTATCCCTGGTATGCATTCTCGAATTACATAAGATTTGACCCTTTTGTCTTTTTCTTGGTTACAAGATTGTGATTGTGTAAATTTATCAGTTTGTTTGATGGAAGGAGTCGAGGACCCGGGGTTGCCTTCTACACAATCCATTTGGGAATAATGTTATTTTTTATCAAAGATTTGTTGATGACTGCTTTATGGTGTGGAAAGGAGATGAGCATAATTTGTTAAGCTTTGTTGACTACTCAAATAGTACATCATTTTTTAAATTCAAAATTACTTATTCGTTTGATAGAATTTCATAGTTAGATGTAGAGATATTTAAGGAAAATGATACATTAAAAACATGCATATTTAAGAAGGATGTTCAGGTTAATAGATACACACATGCTAGAAGTATGCATGCAGGTCATGTGTTTCGAGGTATCCTCAGAAGCCAATTTATGAGGGTGAGTAGGTTAAACACAGAATATTCTAAATGTATGGAACAAATGGAAAATATGGCACAATATTTCAAGAATAGAGGGTATAATATGGACTTGGTTCATAGTACGATGAAAGAGACCCTTGATAACAGGATGCAAGTAGCTCCTCCAATTTTCAGTGGGCAGATACAAAATAGGCTGTATGTCAGTAATGCACAGATGGTGCTACGGTATGTTACCACTTATAATAACCTGACAAGACAGGTAGAGAATGTGATACGAAAGAATTGGAAAATTTTGACTTCAATGCCTGAATTAATATCTATTGTGGGAGTTAAACCAAGATTTGCCTACAGGAATAGCATGTATATAAAAAGGGAAATATGTTATAAAGATTTTGATGTTAATCTGAAAAGTACCATAGCAAATAGATATGGGACAGTTCCATGCCATAACTGTAGTTGCTGTAATGATATATGTGGCCTATTGCAGTTCCAGCATCCAAAAACAAAAGAAATTTATGAAATGAAATATCAAGCAACTTGTAATACTACCAATAAAAAAGTATCCGTCCCGGGTAAATGCTCTAAGTAGCAGCAAAAAAGGTACTTCAATAAAAAACTAGTTGTTAGAGCAAAGCAATGAAGGGATACACCAAAAGTGCCATAAACAATTAGCCCAACTGATGTACAAATGTTCAAACGTAGTCCAAAGGTAAAAGCAAGATATTTAATATAAAAGACGTCGGTGAGCGCTTTCGCTAAAAAGCTTCTTCAGACCTTGATACAAACTGTGAACATTTAACACTTACTTAAATACATAAAAGATTAGGCGCCAAAAGCAGGCAACCAATCAAAACACAAAAATCATAAGTTCATCACATTGTTGACAGCCGAGGCTGGAATATGAATGCTCAATGGCTACAAATCATGTACTTCATATAAAATAAATCAAAACATTAAAAAACATATATATATATGGGTAAAAATATGCATGATAATGTGATGTGTCAACATGGTAAAAAACAAAACAAAATAACAATGAAAGACTATGTTATGTATATGCGCATACTCTATAGACACATGTGCAGAACCACCTGAAGGGAAATATATGTATGTATATACCTAGAAATAAGGTATGCATGTGTCTGTACTGAGTGCCTCCAACTCACAGGGACCATATGAGACAGTTCATCTACAAGGTCTTAACCTCCTGAGCTTAAGGAGCGGACGTAAGGGGACCTTTCCATTAAGTCCTGGTGACTGGTCTGCCCTAAGCTTAATGATCCAGTGTGTTTCCCTAGCCTCAGTATAATTCTCAATGTCTCCTCTTCTAAGTGTTCTGTGTATCTGTTCAAGTATCCTAAACTTGAAACGGTGTAAAATCTGTTCATGTATGTGTTTAGCAAGTGCGTTGTGTAGGTATCCCTTCCTTATATTATAAACATGTTCACGTATCCTGTCCCTTAAACAGCGGTTGGTTTTACCAACATAAAACGCCGGACAGGATACGCATGTGGCCAAATAAACAACGTCTCTGGACATACAGTCATCAGATACCCGTAAATGGTATTCCCCTAAGCCTGTTGGGTGTATGAAACTACTGTCTGTACAGATGTAAGAACAAAAATTACACCTATTACATGGATTCATATAACTCCCTTGTTGTATCTGTTGACTAACTATTGTCTTAGGGTAGCACAAGATCTGTTTAAGATTTTTCTTGTTGCGATAGACAAACCTAGGTCTATCTCCACTGATCTCCTTGATCTTGGGATCCACCGAAAGGACATGCCAATGCTTTACAAAGATGTCCTTAATGTAACCAATGTCCTTAGTATAACTAATGGGAAGAACAACTCTTTGATCCTGCCCAGACAGAAATGTCCTATCTTGTACATCAGCGTGATTCGCTGAGTAATACTCACGGGCACCATCTGAGAAGTACGGCATTGCTCTATTTTCTCTAAGGTCCATTATGTCATCCATACCCTCCCTAATGTCCACCAGACTATAGCTGCGTTCCCTCAATCTATTTTCTAAATCCACTGTCCCCGTTCTGTACACCTCGATGTTAGGAGTATATCTGGAAATGCGCATTGCTTGACCACGTACAATATTCCTGTATACAAAACCAGGATGCATGCTATGTCGGTGTAGCAACGTGTTCCTATGGCAAGCTTTGCAATAGAGCCCCGTGTTGACCAGTCCATTAGCCAGTTTTTCAACGTAAATATCTAGAAACGGAATACGTGTTTCTGACCAATCCATAGTGAAATTCAAAAAATCAATAGTTATATTGATCTCGTTAAAAAACTGTACTAACTCTGCTGGCGTACCCTTCCAAACCAGGAAGAGGTCATCCACGAAGCGCCTATAGAATGGTACATGCGCCTTGTACATGGCATTGTGGAAAAGAGCTGTGTGCTCCCATTCAGCCATAACTAAGTTGGCATAGCTATTGGCACAAGAAGTGCCCATAGCTACGCCATCTCTCTGAAGAAAAATCTTGTCCTGACAACAAAACACATTGGACACCAACACTGTGTTCAACAAGGTGAGGACTAGATCTACATCTGGACCTATCATTAGCCCCGTTCTCCTTAAATATGTATCTATCATTCCAAGGCCATCCTCATTGGGGATGACCGTGAATAGGGACTGGACGTCCATAGTGACCCAGATGACCTCTCCTACATATGGACAAGTCCCAATGAACTGATATAAATCTAACAGAAATTGTCTCGTGTCTCTAAGTATATAACAATTTGCATCAACAACAGGTCTCAATTTACCTTCAACAAATATAGAGAGTGGTTCAGTGGACCAACCTCTACCTGCCACAATAGGCCTCATCGGTGGTGTGATGGAATCTTTGTGGACCTTCGGTAGGCCTTGGATGACTGGTAAGAGAGGATGAGTCACTTGTAGGAAGTTAAACAAATCTTGGTCAATGATCTCGTTCTGTAATAAATTATTAAGAACAGTCTGTACTCCCTGTATAATGAGATCTACCCTGTTGTCTGTAATGGAAACATAAAATCTCTCATCTCCCAACATCCTCATCATATCATTGTAATATCTATCAGTGTCTAAAACCACTATCCCTCCTCCTTTGTCAGCTGGACGGATAGTGATGTTCCCATTCTTACTCAGAGTGTCCAGAGCCTCTCTCTGTTTAAAGGTTAAATTGTAGTGATGTTTGTTGCGTGGACCATACCTTCCCTGCAGCTTATAAAGATCATCCTCGACAAGTTTGCTATAGGCTGCAATGAGAGGATGTGTTATTGGTATAAAAGTACTGGGTTTACTGTAGATATGTCTGGGTCTATTTTCCACCCCATTAAACTGTACTTTCAGTGACAAGTTCCTAACAAATAGTTTAAACTCTCTCAGTGTTTCAACATGTTTACTAAATGTGGTCGGAATGAAAGTCAAGCCCTTTGAAAGCACTTGTAATTCATCATCATTCAATACATAACTGGATAAATTAAACACCAGGCCTATTTCCTCCCCTCCCACATTTTCTTGATGTTCCCATTGTGTTGTCGACTCGGAGACAATTTCCGTTTCTGTCGGCCCCTGCTGACAGAACGCGTTTGTGCCTCCTTGGGGAATGGCCGGATGGGGAAAGGGTTCCTGCTATTGAAGGAAGGTGCTGTGTTCAAAGTCAACACGCCACCATTACTTATGTTGGAAACATTGTCAATGGGAACTGCTATAGTACTGTTGGTTTTCCTACGTACGACTGGTTCTTGTAGTTTGCTATGTGTCTCATCACTAATATTGCTATCTGTACCGTCATTGTCAACTAACAAGACATTATTGTCTATACCAACATTATCAGCTGATAAAACATTGTCTACTGCTGCATCACCAACTACAATAAAGCCATCTTTCACTTTGTTGGTAACATTATTCAAAGTGGCTGAATCAGTCACAACAACGTCATTCAAACTACATCCCTCTTCTTGAGAGGTAGTAATAGCTTGTCCATTACCAGTCTTGTTACATTGATGGTTCAAGTTAACATAATTCCTGGGCCAAGTGAAGATATGTCCGACTCTAAAGTCCTCACTATCTCTCAGTAGTTTATCTCTTTTTTGATTAAATAGACGTCGTTCATATTGTATTACATTGTCCAACATTAAATTAAGTGCTGAGTCTACAAAGACTGCAGGATAAGTAGCGTAAACCGCTGACTGTTGAGACTGTATATCGTTCCTCAAAACATTCTCAATAGGTTCAAAATATCTGTTCATTAACCTCATGTAATTGAGGCTTACCTCGATGTTTAGTTGCTGCCATTCGAACAGCAACTCCGGATACAAAGTATTCGTTGTCGGCATCTTGAGTACTCTAAGTCCTCTAGGAACCAGTCGCCGTCGGATGCAGACCTCGAAATGTTGTCGCTGGGTCTGCATTCGCTTTAGCTTGAACAGATCCGTCTCCATCTTCTCAACGGCTAAACGCAGACCTTCCCTGTCGAAATCCGGCCTCCCTACTACATCCCGAACAGGTTCACATTCACCAAACATATCCAGAGGATTGGACTCGGCTCTTAGACAGTCGCCCATGCGGTCGAAAACCGGGCGTGACGTCACTGGTATTTCCTGCATACTGCGTGGTGTGTATGGTAATTCAATCTCGTGTTGTGTCCCTCCGATCATGCCCCCAGGCGGAAAACAAAGCTATTAGTAAAGGCAATCAATAAAAAAGTATCCGTCCCGGGTAAATGCTCTAAGTAGCAGCAAAAAAGGTACTTCAATAAAAAACTAGTTGTTAGAGCAAAGCAATGAAGGGATACACCAAAAGTGCCATAAACAATTAGCCCAACTGATGTACAAATGTTCAAACGTAGTCCAAAGGTAAAAGCAAGATATTTAATATAAAAGACGTCGGTGAGCGCTTTCGCTAAAAAGCTTCTTCAGACCTTGATACAAACTGTGAACATTTAACACTTACTTAAATACATAAAAGATTAGGCGCCAAAAGCAGGCAACCAATCAAAACACAAAAATCATAAGTTCATCACATTGTTGACAGCCGAGGCTGGAATATGAATGCTCAATGGCTACAAATCATGTACTTCATATAAAATAAATCAAAACATTAAAAAACATATATATATATGGGTAAAAATATGCATGATAATGTGATGTGTCAACATGGTAAAAAACAAAACAAAATAACAATGAAAGACTATGTTATGTATATGCGCATACTCTATAGACACATGTGCAGAACCACCTGAAGGGAAATATATGTATGTATATACCTAGAAATAAGGTATGCATGTGTCTGTACTGAGTGCCTCCAACTCACAGGGACCATATGAGACAGTTCATCTACAAGGTCTTAACCTCCTGAGCTTAAGGAGCGGACGTAAGGGGACCTTTCCATGGTGAATGTGAACCTGTTCGGGATGTAGTAGGGAGGCCGGATTTCGACAGGGAAGGTCTGCGTTTAGCCGTTGAGAAGATGGAGACGGATCTGTTCAAGCTAAAGCGAATGCAGACCCAGCGACAACATTTCGAGGTCTGCATCCGACGGCGACTGGTTCCTAGAGGACTTAGAGTACTCAAGATGCTGACAACGAATACTTTGTATCCGGAGTTGCTGTTCGAATGGCAGCAACTAAACATCGAGGTAAGCCTCAATTACATGAGGTTAATGAACAGATATTTTGAACCTATTGAGAATGTTTTGAGGAACGATATACAGTCTCAACAGTCAGCGGTTTATGCTACTTATCCTGCAGTCTTTGTAGACTCAGCACTTAATTTAATGTTGGACAATGTAATACAATATGAGCAGCGTCTATTTAATCAAAAAAGAGATAAACTACTGAGAGATAGTGAGGACTTTAGAGTCGGACATATCTTCACTTGGCCCAGGAATTATGTTAACTTGAACCATCAATGTAACAAGACTGGTAATGGACAAGCTATTACTACCTCTCAAGAAGAGGGATGTAGTTTGAATGACGTTGTTGTGACTGATTCAGCCACTTTGAATAATGTTACCAACAAAGTGAAAGATGGCTTTATTGTAGTTGGTGATGCAGCAGTAGACAATGTTTTATCAGCTGATAATGTTGGTATAGACAATAATGTCTTGTTAGTTGACAATGACGGTACAGATAGCAATATTAGTGATGAGACACATAACAAACTACAAGAACCAGTCGTACGTAGGAAAACCAACAGTACTATAGCAGTTCCCATTGACAATGTTTCCAACATAAGTAATGGTGGCGTGTTGACTTTGAACACAGCACCTTCCTTCAATAGCAGGAACCCTTTCCCCATCCGCTCATTCCCCAAGGAGGCACAAACGCGTTCTGTCAGCAGGGGCCGACAGAAACGGAAATTGTCTCCGAGTCGACAACACAATGGGAACATCAAGAAAATGTGGGAGGGGAGGAAATAGGCCTGGTGTTCAATTTATCCAGTTATGTATTGAATGATGATGAACTACAAGTGCTTTCAAAGGGCTTGACTTTCATTCCGACTACATTTAGTAAACATGTTGAAACACTGAGAGAGTTTAAACTATTTGTTAGGAATTTGTCACTGAAAGTACAGTTTAATGGGGTGGACAATAGATCCAGACATATTTACAGTAAACCCAGTACTTTCATACAAATAACACATCCTCTCATTGCAGCCTATAGCAAACTTGTCGAGGACGATCTTTATAAGCTGCAGGGAAGGTATGGTCCACGCAACAAACATCATTATAATTTAACTTTTAAACAGAGAGAGGCACTGGACACTCTGAGTAAGAATGGGAACATCACTATCCGTCCAGCTGATAAAGGAGGAGGGATAGTGGTTTTAGACACTGATAGATACTACAATGATATGATGAGGATGTTGGGAGATGAGAGATTTTATGTTTCCATCACAGACAACAGGGTAGATCTCATTATACAGGGAGTACAGACTGTTCTTAACAATTTATTAATAAACGAGATCATTGACCAAGAATTGTTTAACTTCCTACAAGTGACTCATCCTCTTTTACCAGTCATCCAAGGCCTACCGAAGGTCCACAAAGATTCCATCACACCACCGATGAGGCCTATTGTGGCAGGTAGAGGGTGGTCCACTGAACCACTCTCTATATTTGTTGAAGGTAAATTGAGACCTGTTGTTGATGCAAATTGTTATATACTTAGAGATATGAGACAATTTCTGTTAGATTTATATCAGTTCATTGGGACTTGTCCATATGTAGGAGAGGTTATCTGGGTCACTATGGACGTCCAGTCCCTATTCACGGTCATCCCCAATGAGGTTGGCCTTGGAATGATAGATACATATTTAAGGAGAACGGGGCTAATGATAGGTCCAGATGTAGATCTAGTCCTCACCTTGTTGAACACAGTGTTGGTGTCTAATGTGTTTTGTTGTCAGGACAAGATTTTTCTTCAGAGAGATGGCGTAGCTATGGGCACTTCTTGTGCCAATAGCTACGCCAACTTAGTTATGGCTGAATGGGAGCACACAGCTCTTTTCCACAATGCCATGTACAAGGCGCATGTACCATTCTATAGGCGCTTCGTGGATGACCTCTTCCTGGTTTGGAAGGGTACGCCAGCAGAGTTAGTACAGTTTTTTAACGAGATCAATATAACTATTGATTTTTTGAATTTCACTATGGATTGGTCAGAAACACGTATTCCGTTTCTAGATATTTACGTTGAAAAACTGGCTAATGGACTGGTCAACACGGGGCTCTATCGCAAAGCTTGCCATAGGAACACGTTGCTACACCGACATAGCATGCATCCTGGTTTTGTATACAGGAATATTGTACGTGGTCAAGCAATGCGTACTTCCAGATATACTCCTAACATCGAGGTGTACAGAACGGGGACAGTGGATTTAGAAAATAGATTGAGGGAACGCAGCTATAGTCTGGTGGACATTAGGGAGGGTATGGATGACATAATGGACCTTAGAGAAAATAGAGCAATGCCGTACTTCTCAGATGGTGCCCGTGAGTATTACTCAGCGAATCACGCTGATGTACAAGATAGGACATTTCTGTCTGGGCAGGATCAAAGAGTTGTTCTTCCCATTAGTTATACTAAGGACATTGGTTACATTAAGGACATCTTTGTAAAGCATTGGCATGTCCTTTCGGTGGATCCCAAGATCAAGGAGATCAGTGGAGATAGACCTAGGTTTGTCTACCGCAACAAGAAAAATCTTAAACAGATCTTATGTTACCCTAAGACAATAGTTAGTCAACAGATAGGACAAGGGAGTTATATGAATCCGTGTAATAGGTGCAATTTTTGTTCTTATATCTCTACAGACAGTAGTTTCATGCACCCAACAGGCTTAGGGGAATATCATATACGGGTACCTGGTGACTGCATGTCCAGAGACGTTGTTTATTTGGCCACATGTGTATCCTGTCCGGCGTTTTATGTTGGCAAAACCAACCGCTGTTTAAGGGACAGGATACGTGAACATGTTTATAATATAAGGAAGGGACATCTACACAACGCACTTGCTAAACACATACATGAACAGATTTCACATCGTTTCAAGTTTAGGATACTTGAACAGATACACAGAACACTTAGAAGAGGAGACATTGAGAATTATACTGAGGCTAGGGAAACACACTGGATCATTAAGCTTAGGGCAGACCAGTCACCAGGACTTAATGGAAAGGTCCCCTTACGTCCGCTCCTTAAGCTCAGGAGGTTAAGACCTTGTAGATGAACTGTCTCATATGGTCCCTGTGAGTTGGAGGCACTCAGTATAGACATATGCATACCTTGTTTTTAGGTATATATATACATATATTTCCCTTCAGGCGGTTCTGTATATGTGTCTACAGAGTATGTGCATATACATAACATAGTCTTTCATTGTCACTCTGTTTTGTCTCCGATTATGTTGATACATCATATTACCATGCATATTTTTACCCATATACATATATGTTTTATTAATGTTTTGATTTATTTTATATGAAGCACATGATTTGTAGCCATTGAGCATTCATACTCCAGCCTCGGCTGTTAACAATGTGATGCACTCATGATCTTTGTGCTTTGATTGGTTGCCTGCTTTTGGCGCCTAATTTTTTATGTATTTAAGTAAGTGTTAAATGTTCACAGTTTGTACCAAGGTCTGAAGAAGCTTTTTAGCGAAAGCGCTCACCGACGTCTTTTATATTAAACATCTTGTTTTTACCTTTGGACTACGTTTGAACATTTGTACACCAGTTGGGCTGATTGTTTATGGAACCTTTGGTGTATCCCTTCATTGCTTTGCTCTAACAACTAGTTTTTTATTGAACTTGTAATACTACGTTTGTAGTGTATTTGGCAACCTGTGTACAATGTGAAAGCTTCTATGTGGGTAAGTGTTCAAGATGTCTTAAAGAGTGCATTACTGAACACAAATCCGACATTAGAAGAAAAGTATTGACTAATACATTCGCTAAGCATATAAATTATAAAGGTATATGGCAAGTTTTTAAATTCAAAGTTCTAGAAGTTATATCCATGAATCAAAGAGATGGACATGTAAACAACAAACTTGAATTAGCTGAATATAGATGGATCACTAGGTTTGAAGCTGAAAAATACCCAGGGCTGAATAATATGGTTTCAATAAAACCTGTTTTAGTAGCCAGATAAAAGCGTTATAAATAATGTTTATATGTTATATATAGGCTTAGAGGTACACATTATTAGATTTTATTCACCATCATATAATGTATTGCTCTGTGGTTTTAAGAAAAAGTTTTAAGTGTTTTATGCTGTTAATTGGACATGAATTGCTATTTGCTGGTTAGTCCATGTGTTTATGCTTCTTAAATATAAAAATAATGTTGTTTTAAATGTATTTTATACTGATGAAGGGAGTTTTCCCAAAAGCTTTATCTTTGTTTATAATAAATTTAGCATTTTCTACATTAGTGTAGTGAGTTTGTATTGTTATACTTCAGTCACCTTGTGGATTTATCTACAGTTTGTTTGTGAGTGTACCCCATCGTTCCACTCTTGGATTTAACAACTTGATTGGTTGTTTGCAATCCCATGCCATACTTATTCAGATTAGACCTAGTTTTTACCATTGTTCATTGTTTGTTACAATGCTGTTATCTTATTGGCTTATTGGCTGGTATTAGCCTGATGATTGGTCTGTGAACGTTCCTTGCATTTGTTACTCTTAATGATTATTTTTACTAATTGTTTTGTGATATAGAGGTTATTGCAAGAAACATATAGCTATTTATCCATTCTATATATGTTTTGCATACACATTTTGTGTACAAAATCCAATGATTTTTCTAAGTAACAATAAGTTCTTAGCTGGAGCATTTCATCTGTTGTGTAATACTACAGGTTAAATGACTATTTTTTAATTGGTTAAGTACTCCATTCTAGCACTTTTATTAGTTAGAATTTTAATATGTTTTATTGGTTGATATTTACAACAGAGAAATGTGATTGGACAGGATTTATATAAATATTTATTGCATGTTCAGACATTTTTAAATCTGAAGAAGGGTGGAAGCCACCTGAAAGAGCTCATTCTTCTTTTATATTCTTCAATAAAATTGTTTTATGACTACAGCCATGGTGACTGCACTGATATATTTTGGGACTTGCATCTACTTTCTACAGTGCTGTTCTTCGGGTACTGTGAACGACATTACTTTTCTTATTGCTGTGTACTTTTGTTGGTTCCAGTTCTGCATGGCTGAAGGGATTTGAGAAGAAAATGTTGAATTTGGACTACCTTCCAGTACAGAAGATGACCCATCCTCGCAGCACCTCCAGAAGGGATTTCATTTGGAAGAGCACCAGTCCTTTATTTCATAGTTCATAAGTTTATTCAAGGCTAAGAACCATCAGGGTCTTTATAAGCATAGCTGTTCAACCCAACCCACTTTTGTGCGTGAGTACCTTGGATGTCTATATGGTTGGGTATGTTAGTAAACTATTAGCTAATTGTTATGTGGGGGGTATGTTAGTTAAGAATTAATTTACTTACTGTCAACCTCTGCCCTTTGTCGACATGGGGCCAGACCAGGGGTAAATTTGCAATTTCCCATCTAATAATCACGATATTGTTTGAATACAGTCAGGGATGTTCTCTGCTTCAAGTGGATGGGGGGCTTATTCCATAGGGATCATTTGAGACACCTTTTAGTCTCTCCAGCATGTTCTATTTATGTTGCAGGCAAAGTTCAGGCCCTTAGATCTAGTGTTCCTAGTGCTTTTTGTTTTGTGGATGTGCAAGAGATCCATCAGAGCTGGATCTGAGTATGCCTTATATGCCAGGCATAGATCACCTCTTGATGACCTGTAGGAGACTGAGTACAGAGATAGGGCCTTAAGGTGAGTTGTGTAGGATAGGCCATTCCAACTGTTGAAAGTGCATGGTTAAGTACATGCCAAAGTGGCACTGTATTCAATAATAGGTCCGATAAGGGCTGAGTAGAGTGGTACTTTAACTTCACTGGACCTGGATGCTATACCCTTGCTTATCAGATGGGTGACATATAATGATTTTCTTACTATCTTGGCTACATATTGGTCAAAGACCAGATTACTGTTTATATATGTTCCCAGATCCCTAACTACCAGGTCAACTCTTAAGGGTGTTTTATGAATGGAGTAATTAGCCTGGGTGAATGATTTCCAAAGGGTACTATAATGCATTTCTTTGCACTGAGTTTTAATCCATGGCTTTGGCACAAGTCATTTGCTTGTCTTAGAACCTCTTGTAGGATGCCAATGACAATGGGGAAATCTATGATAGCTCCCAATTTACAGTCATCTACAATCTTGGTGAGCCACAGGCACTTGACATTAGCCTTGAGTAGATGCCAAACAGGAGCGGACCCATCTCAGAGCTCTGGAGTATTCTGCTCGTGACTGGTTTCCTGACTGAGGTGGTCTCACAAATCCTGACTCCTTGGGTCCTATCTGTGAGCCAAACAGCAATCCAGTGATTTAGGTAGGGATTTATGTCTAGTTTTGAAAGTTTGTCAATAATATATGAGTGAGGTATTGTATTGAATACTTTGGCCAGGTCAAAATGGGCAGTAATGACCACTTTCCCCTCATCTATACACTTGATGACCCTCTTGAAAAAGTCTACCCGGTTGAGTAGGCAAGACCTTCCCTTAACAAAGCCAAACTGGAATGGGTCTAGTGTTTGTAGGTTGCCATTGTCTTTGTTGATCATTTCCATGATAATTCGTTCCATAGCTTTGCATATTAGACTTGTCAGACTGATGGGTTTGTAGTTCCCGGGGTCAGTTGATGGTCCACCCTTATGAACAGGGATGACCATTGAGACCCTTCATTCAATTGGTACATAACCTGTTTTGAAGCTGTAGTTGAAGAGTGACTTCAGTGGTCCTGTTAGGTCATTTTAGGCTATTTACGAGGCAACTTGGGATACTGCCAGTGCCCACTGAAGCAGTGTTTTTGGCCTTAGCTAGTGTCACCAGGATCTGCTCCCTGTTGATAGTTGTGGGGGGATAAGCTACAGGGGATTTTACACTGAGTAGTTGGAGGAGTGGGGTGAAGTTAGAGCTAACCTTATCAGCCAGTAGGCTCACTATGTTACCATGGACAGAGAATGTTGTGCCATTTATGACCATTTCAGCACACTGCTGAATGTTACCTTTAAGGTTCCTGACATAGCTGAAGAAGGCCTTGTGATTGTCCTTAGCCGGGGAGGCTATCTGATCTTGTAAGTGGCCTTGTTGGACTTTATTATGCCTCTTAGTTTTTTGTTTGGTTGAATGAAAGAGCTATTGTCTGTATGAGAGCTGCTTTATTTCTGATTTTAGCCATGACTTTTTTTCTTTTGTAATATGCCCTGTTAAGGTAAATTTTGTAATATACCCTGTTAAGGTAAGGATTCCATCAGTGGGGTTTGATTTTGATGTTAGATTTGTGCTTACTTCTGGCAGGTATGGCAGACTTAATGTAGCCATTTACATGTTTGTACAGGGTGTTTGTCAATAGTTCTGCATAGATAGCCATGTTCTTGAGGTTTAGGGGAGCTGTGAATTTTGACAAACTATCACCTAATAGGATATAGTTTGCTTTAGAATGGTTCCTAACTGTTATTGGTTTAGTTGAGTTTTCCAGGTTGATTTTTATTTCAAAGGAAACAACTTTGTGGTCTGACTTCACCAATGAGGATATGACACGGGGGGGGGGGGGGTGCAATGCTCTCTCACATTGGGGGAGTACTAGGTCCAGCATGTCTTATTCTCTGGTTGGAGTGCACACTATCTGATCCAGGGTGTTTTTGTTGATAAAGTCCAGGAAACATTGTGCCAGTGAGTACGTGACTGTACATTTCCCAGTTTATAGAGGGGTAGTTAAAGTCTCCTATGAATAGGGTATTTGTTTGGATGGTGAGCACCTCTAGTAGGTCTGGGTAATAGTTGTGAGCTTTGTAGTCATAGAGGGTGAGCTGTACCTGGCCAACACATGGTAAGGAGCATTGTCTATGAAGACTTGGAAGTGAATGAACTCCAGGGTATCATCTTGTTTAACCAAATTGTAATTGTAATTGCTGCTAATGTAGATCAAGACACCTTCACCTTTATTCCCTATCTGTGCTGTTGTTGGAAAACACTGTAGCCTTGCACTGCTGGAGTACTTTCTGTGGCTTTAAACCAAGTCTCGGTAATACCATTGATGTCCACATACCTCATAGTGAGCAGAACTTTTAGGGTGTGATTCTTCTTGTTTAAGCTCCTAGCATTGAGCAGTAACACATTAAGGCTGCTTTGCGTTTTTTTTACTATGTTGGTAGTTTTATCATTTTTACTTTTTTTTTTTTTTTGCTACGTTGGTAGTTTTTATCATTTTGACATTGCCTAAAAAAGGTTTAAGGGGTGGATAAAGTTTTAGCAAGTATTTGAAAGCCCAGGGGAAGTGGGGGACAGGCACAGACCATCCTAAGCAAAGAAACATGGTCTGTTAACCATATCATCCCATGCTGATAAATATTGGATACTCCTGGAGCAACACCAGAAACTTATCCACTTATTAAAATCAATCATTTTCTGTTCATACTGTGGCATCATTCTTGGTAAAGGTAGAATGCTGGTCAGGACAAGGCACATTCCTGTCTATGACACTTATTCAGACAGATCCATAATGTCTCTTTTCATATAGTCCAGTGAGGAACATTTTGGGTCATTTACATCCACATAGACTATGATAAACTCATATTGGTACTTATGGTGCACTAACTTGAATGTGTGAGTGATATTGTGGATCCTAGTTCCAGATAGGCAACAAACTGTTATCTTTTTCTTGTCCAGTCTGGTGAGAGGGATATCTGTGTGTCATACAATAGAATCCCCTATGGCAAGAGTACTAGGTAAAGTGCTTATCTTATGGACTTTGTTCTTGGGGGATCATTGTGTGTAGGCTTGTGTGTGGTGTTAAGTTTTGCTTTTGGTGTGTGCTTTAGTTATTGCTGAGGATAGATGCTACTGTTTGATGGCTTAGGAGGTCTGTAAAGTTTAGGAAGGTTTCTGTTAAGTGCCTCAGCATAAGAAGGTCTATATATGTGTGGTGAGTGGTATGTGTGAAGGCTGTAGTGTTTATGTTCTTGACAACCTTGCTTGTAAGTGACATTTTTGCCTCCAAGGAAGTTATGTATGTACATCTCTCACATACTGTGTTAGTTTCTATAGGGATTAAAAGGTTGTCTGAGTATTGTCTCAGGATGCCCATATCTAATAAGCTGGCCACAGGGACATTAGGAAATTGCATATCCATGTTTAAAGAACCTGTATTATGGTTGGGCTGTTATGGTTTAGGGACTTGGTATTACAGGGGTTTCCTGATTTGTGTCTAGGATTAAAGGTAGATCTTAGATAGTGCTATGAGCTAGTATTAAAGCTGTTCAATGCACTAACTAGCCACCATAAGCTTAGATTCACACAAATTCTGTGTTACAGGTTAAAGTCCTAAATATAACCTTTATAGGTAAAGTTTACAAAGTAAGTGTATACAGTACACAGCATTGCACAAATGTGCCTAATTTGTAACACAGAAAAAAAGCTGACAAATAATTATTGTGCCCTCTAGCCAATAAATGACTACACTTTGGGCTCCCTAGAGTACTTCCCAACTCAGACAGCCCAGGTAAATACCTTCTTCCACAAGATGGACGATCCTGGAATTTCCTAATATAAAAGCACAGCAAAAGTAGGTCTCACATGCAGATTAACACCAAACAACTAAGTCCCTAAAAGGCCCTCTGGCTGATGAAACAATCTCACTTTAAGCCTCACTGTGTGTTTCCCAACTCAGATACACCAGTTTAACTTTCTACTGCCAACAGAATTGCAGACCCTATCTTCTTTAGCCAAAAATGAAAAGGTACCAAACACCTATGCAGAACACATAAACCACTTTAAAATACTGTACTATAAAGCAATGCAACTATAAAAATGTCTTCCATTAACAGCTTTAACTTCAGATGCAGACAGTATACACCAGGAAGCAGACAAAACCAAGTTAAATGGTAATGTAGTTTAAATGTACTTCCCTGGATGCAAAATGTAGTCCAAATGCTTTGTTTTCAAGCTTCCAAGCTTTCAGCAGTCTCAAGACTAAGATGGCTGACGGCTAGAGTAAGGTAAAATACTAGAGGGACTGGATTATTTACCACAAGCTCTACTTATGCCTAACACAACTGCAATGAGAAATGCTAATAATCCACGTAACAGTCGAGAAAAAGCTTACCTTCACACAAAGCCTGTGTTACAGGTTAAAGTCCTAAATACAACCTTTATAGGTAAAGTTTACAAAGTAAGTATATACAGTACACAGGGCTAACCACCACTGCACAGTAAACAGCACTGCACAACTGTGCCTAATTTTTAACACAGAAAAAATCTGAAAAATAATTCCTGTGCCCTCTGGCAAATAAATGACTACACTATGGGCTCCCTAAAGTACTTCCCAACCCAGAGAGCCCAGCACACCTTCTTCCACAAGATGGACGATCCTGGAATTTCTTAATATAAAAGTAGAGCAAAAGTAGGTCTGACGTGCAGATGAACACCAAACAATTAAGTCCCTAAAAGGCTCTCTGGCTGATGAAACAATCTCACTTTAAGTCTCCCTGTGTGTTTCCCAACTCAGCTATACTAGTTTAACATTCTACTGCCATTAGAATTGCAGACCTAGTCTTCTTAATGTAAAAACTCACTTTGGTTAGCCAAAAATGAAAAGGTACCAACCAGCTATAAGTCTACAAGTAATTGTCACTTTAAGCCCACCTGTTTGTTTCCCAACTCAGACAAACCAGGAGACCCTTCTACTGCCCCCAGAATTGCAGACCCAGTCTTCTTAATATAAAAACTCACTTTAGTTAGCCAAAGGTGAAAAAGTATCAGAAAAAATAGAATCGAATAACAAAACTACAAGTAATTCTCACTTTAAGCCTACCCTTCTGATTTCCAACTCAGACAGACCAGGCTACATCTCTACTCCCAAGAGAATTGCAGTCCTAGTCCTCTTTATATAAAAACACACTTTAGTTAACAAAAAGTGAAGAGGCACCAGAATCACCTCTAACAACTGGCTACAAGTAATTGCAAAGTGATTCAAAGGCATACAAGCCAGCAATAAGGAGCATACTCAAACACACTTTAATGCAGTTTAAAAGTACACTAACAGTCTAAAGGGATTGCCTTCCCAGTTTCATCTGTCAGTACCCAGTAAAATAAGCAGGGAAGATAAGACTAGGAGGAGCTTCTAGGGCCAGGTATACAGAACATGAGACTGGGAAGAGCTTCCAAGGCCAGCTATACAATAGGGGTGGGCATTTCAAAAGCCTCCAAGTTTAAAAGCCCAATGGGAACAAGGTGGATGGGTGGAAAAAAATTCAGAAGAGCGATAGTGAACATTCAATAAAATGAGAGCCCACTCAGAAATTATTTAAACACCTATGCAGAACACATAAACCACTTTAAAATACTATACTATAAAGCAATGCAACTATAAAAGTGCCTTCAATTAACAGCTTTAACTTCAAATGCAGACCAAGTACACCAGGGAGCAGACAAAACCAAGTTAAATGGTAAGGTTAAGCGCAGTATTTTAAATTTAGTTTAAATATACTTCCCTGGATGCAAAATGTACTCCAAATTCTTTGTTTTCAAGCTTCCAAGCTTTCAGCGGTCCCAAGACTAAGATGGCTGACTGCTAGAGTAAGGTAAAACACTAGAGGGACTGGGTTAATTACCACAAGCTCTAATTATGCCTCACACAACTGGCCAAAGTTGCCTTCATGTTTTAAGTTTGAGAAAACATTGCAATGAGCAATGCTAATAACCCACTTAGCCCATAAAAATTACAGGAGATACTGTATGAAAAGTGACTACAACAAGAAATTAGATGACAAATCGGAAATGAGAAACAGTCCACCAATAAATAAAGCACAGATCAAATAACTGCTTCCCTGTGATGGATCCAAAATGTAAAACACGAAAATAAAGTGCTGGTTAATGTTCCTTCTTTATTTGGTTGAGCGCTTTCATCTAGACAAATGTAGATTTCATCAGAACAAAGTACTGCCCTTAAGGACACCATTAAATACTATACTTATTAACATAATTACTTAATTAAATCAATGCATTCATTCCATTTAAAGTGCTAGTGCTTCCTTTCCTAATACATCTCAAATTACATATATTACCACATATTATAAAACATAGTTTAAAAACTGTTACTCCTTCATGGCACCCTACATTTATAAGACATTAATTTTAAAATTTTAAAATCCATAAAACCAATACTTGATATTGACTTTATAACCTTCTATATACACAAAAATATACATTGAGTAAAAAATGCATAAGAGATGCCCCTAATAAGCATGTCTAATATAAATAAAAGCACATAAAATATACATACAATTTTGTGGGTGATATATCTTATGCACCCTCACATGTAAGTGAAAATGATTATAATTATGCAAAAATTCAGTGACAAGATCTAATAATAATGGAGATGGCTGGGCCCTTGCCCACCCACTTGCCAAAGCTCCTGTCATCACATATCATAAGCATGGGCAATGAAAAAAGCCAACTCATTTTACATATTATTGGCTAGAACCGCTTTCACCGAGATGTGGTCATTAAGCCCTGGTGGAGCAGAGGCATTTAGTTTTATTTGCCACCTCGTCTCCAACTCACCTAATTTTTTCCTAACATCCCCTCCCCTAGCCTAGGATTAGATGAAGCTACATCTAATATAGCAAAGTGGAACAAGTTACAATCAGTACTCTCCTGTATATGCCTCCATAAGGCATTTTTGTCATCTTTCTTCCGAATGCAATAATAATGGTCATAAATCCTTTGCCTTAGGGTCCTGTCTGTCTTTCCCATGTAATAACCATTACAGGTAGAACACATTGCTAAATAAACAACGTGGGTGGTCCTACAATTTCCTTTCTTAAACTTGATCTCAGTCCTAGTGAAGTTTTTTAATGTGGTACTCTTCATAGTACAAATGTATCTACACTGATTACATGTACCACATTTAGTGGTTCCAGTGTGTTCCTTTCGATTAGATATTAACATTTTTCTTTCAAGTTCCCTTTTTAAATTGTCCCCATTCCTGGAAACAAACCTGGGTGCATCTCCCACTATTTCTGTTATTTTTGTGTCAATCTTTAATATGTTCCAATTTTCATTCATAATCCTTTTGATGTTAGCAGTCCAGGGGGTGTGTTGCAATATGCATGCTCTAGTGTAACTGACTTCTGTCCCCCTATTATTAACTTCATCACTGTGTGCATGTAATAGGGGCCCTTTTCCCAGCAGGGGTATATATTTTATGCCCCATTCTTTGAGCACATAACTAGTCACATCCGTCACTAATTCCCTGGGGTAACCCCTCTGAATGAACATTTCACCTATGTACCTAAGTTCACTTACAAGATCTTCGTGGACGGATGTCATCCTGGCCGCCCTTATACATTGTCCTTTGATTATACTTCTCTTCTGATTGGCGGGATGAGAACTACTAAATTCCAAGTAGCTATTACTAAAAGTGTCTTTCCTATATATTCTACTTTTCATCTTACCATCATTAATAGTAATAAGTGTATCTAAATACGCTATCTGGTGAGATTCCACAGTATAAGTAAATTGTAAATAATTATTCCTAGAATTTAAGTATCTCATAAAATCCTCTAATTCATTTCTATCCTTCTTCCAAATCAAAAAAATGTCATCCAAAAATCTGTAGTAACAGGAGACTGCTTGATATTTGTGATTACCAAAAATGTGCTCCTCTTCCCAGTCACTTAAATAAATGTTAGAAAAAATGGGGGCACACGCTGCCCCCATTGCTACTCCTTTAACTTGCACATAATATTCACCATCGAACATTATGTAATTATGTTTCAGTACAAGTTCCATAAATTCTACTGTGAGCTGGATTTTGTCCATTGAAAACAACCCTGATTTTTCCATTGACCTTTCTAACCTGAGTAGTCCATCGTCTTGTGGAATGCTTGAAAATAAATCTACCACATCTATGGTTACTAGAAGGGCATCAGGGGTGAGCATATCATCAGTAAGTCTCCCTAAAAAATCCCATGAGTCCTGTATGACATGTGTATAAGACTTGTATAAGGGTTTCAGGGTTTACTATCATTTAATCGATGTGGACTCGGTCGACTCTACTTTATGCGAAACCCGAACATCGAACATTGGCAATGCCGAACTCCGATACCCGACAACAAATCTGAATCTACTATCTTGACCCATGGTAAAAGCTGCGTCCTAGGGTGCATTCGAGAGATGCATTTCGGAGTTCGGCATCGGCATTGTGTTCGAGATGCGGATGGATGATGATACCATGACCAGTCCTCATCCCTCATTTGAATAAAATGATAGTAAACCGGGTTTCAGCCATCCGTCCACTACCTTGCCAAAATTAAAAGTTTTTGCTTTGTTTCCAGAAATGATCGGTCTGAAAGGGGGGTCCATAACATTTTTGTGGATTTTAGGTATGCCCACCATAGTACTAATGATAGGTGAATCCACCTTAAGGAACTCATACATTTCTCCACTTATTCTTTCATCTATTATAAGATCTTCCAAAAATAAATTAATTTTGTTATACCCAATATTCACCTCATTTCTTGATGATTTTTCGTAGTTCCCAGACTTCCATAAAATTTCATTAATTTTATTCTTGTATTCTTCCTGACCATATAATACAATTCCTCCTCCTTTGTCTGGTTTCATTACTCTTACTGTGTTATTCTCCTGTAATTCTTTAAGGGCTTTGCCCTCTGAAATGGTCAGATTATACCTAATTTTAGTATTATCGATTTTATTACTATACTTGTAAATATCATCAATTACCATTTTTTCATATGTCCCAAGTACACTGTTAAGTGGTGGAGTATAAGTGCT